>NC_134696.1:31701497-31718997 GCF_050947455.1 Rhinoderma darwinii | reverse complement strand
TGGAAAGTCGGAGACTGTACACCGCTCGCTCAGCTTTCCGAGGAAAGCCGATCAGAAACGGCTTTTGCCGCTCATTTTAGCGATCGGTAGGGCTCTTAGTGCTCGGAAGCCCACCGATCAAAACTTATAACGTGTCACTATAACAAGTCAAAAGTTTAGTTACCCTTTAATCATGGAGCCACATATTAAACAGTGTGCATGGTGGACTATGGATTTATTGGGTTTGAAAGGGGTTTTCCCATAATCATTATTTATCACCTATCCAGAGTTCTCACTTATCACTGATCTGTAAAATTACTAGAAGGGTATTCAGATTTGTGTTTTTTTTTTAAACTAATACAAAATAGCAGGTTTACTTTTTGGGTTTCAGCAAGGCTCTAATTTCATTTTATTGCAGGTCGAAAAACCAATGGGTTGACACTTACCATTATCTTAATGGCGACCCAGTTGTGAAGCTTGGGTTAAACCTGGCTTTGACCTTCTAAACTTTTCACGGTGATGAATAATAAGCTGTACATTCCTGAGAAAATCTTCCTGACATATAATCTATAAGTGCCACAGCCATTAACCACGCATGGCTACTCATGGGGACATCTGGAAGATGCCCTAGAGGAGGGGTAGATAAACTAGGTAATTAAACCAAATGACTGTTGGGAATTTAATAATATGTCAGTCTCCAGCTACCCATATACTTCGATTGTTGTTGGCAGAACCCACTTTATTTGGAGGATCCGGCAATTGCGTTGTGTGAGGGTTAGCTGTATTATACACATGTGGTGGATCTGTTTATTATCAAATTCTATTGTTTTCCTCTGAGATAAGTGGCGCCAAATGTGTCTGAAACTTACTCCTGCTTTTCACCTCTCTAGGGATTAATATGCACATTAAGCCGGCAATTATGTTGCATATGAGCTGCTTTAAACCCAGTAGCATAAAACATTGCAGATTAGTTTGTTCCAAATCTATTCCAGAATCTAGATGTTTAACATAGTCTGTATATATATTATTCACAACCTTGAGTCTGATATCGAAATATCTAGTTTTTCCATGGCAGGTTTTTCTATTTTGTTGCTTGTGTTATGAGTCTATCACGTTTTCAATATAGATATGCTATTATGTATAATAGATCACAAAAATCATAAGTTCACCCATACAGTAGAATCCCAGATGGGAATGTAGTCCATTGGTGCTGACTAAAATGTAGCCTCAGATGCTAGTGTTTTTTTTCACAGTTGTAGTGTTGTAGCTCGTTTGACACCCCATTTTCCCCCATCCAATTCTCCATCTCCAGTATATGCGGACCTTGTTAGAGAAGTTTAAGGGTATGTTCACACTTTGTGTTTTCAGGCATATTTCGGGGCGTAAACGTCCCGAAATATGCCCGAAAGAATGGAAGCTGAACGGCTACAAACATCTGCTTCTTGATTTCAATGGGAAAAACGGTGATTCGCTCAGACGGGGCGTTTTTTTACGCTGCCGTTTTTAAAAATGGTGTGTAAAAAGCGCCACGTAAAAAGAAGTAGCATGTCACTACTTGAGATGTTTTCGGAGCTGTTTTTCATTGTGTCAATAGAAAAACGGCTCCAAAAGCGTCTCTAAAAAACTCCTGAGAACTTTTTCAGCTTCAAAAACTGCTGAAAATCGGAGGCTGTTTTTCTGAAAACAGCTCCGTCATTTTCTGCCGTTTTTCATCTTGCATGTGAACATACCCTCAGAGTCTAGGTCTGTGCTCAATGGGTTTGTGTGCCCATTCTGGTCTGTTTTTTTTTTTTTAGATCCTAGTTTATTTTACTTCTGTTGCTTATATAGCACCGACATATTCCATAGCGATGTGCAGAGATCATCAATACTCACTTCGGATCCTGTCTACTTTGGGGCTCGCAATCTGATTTTTCTATCTTGGGCACACACACCAGGGTCCGTTTTATAAGAAGCCAAGTAACCTACCAATATGTGTTTGTTTTTTCGAGTGTAAACAAGAGGAGAACTTAGAAACTTCATGCAGATATTGCCCGCGCTCAGATTCAAACCCAGGACCCCAGCAGTGACTGGTCTTGTCTGCTTAAAGGCTATGTACACCTTTTTGAGATATATATATATATATATATATATATATATATATAATATTATTATATGAATGTGTTTATACATAGCCTTTGAGGGTCTAAAAATTTCAGAACAGTTTGGTGCTTGACTGTAGGCTGCAGGATGTTTGTTTACATTGGTAGTTTGATCGATTTGAGAATTCTTTAGGAATTCTATCCACAGCGCAGCCTATATATCAATATCACTTCTGTCCGTTCTGCATCACTGCAGGTTAATATCTGATTTTGTTCCTGCTTGTTCCAATTATAATATTGTTATATATTTGCCAATTATGTAATGTCTTAATATAATCTTTTAAATGGCTCCAAATCGCAAATTCACTTTATTTTATTTATTAGCCTTTACACCATCTACCTGGCACTTTATATTATAGTGTGCTAGGATTCCCAGAGTTTTCTCTGCCATAAAGAGAGAAGAAAACTTCTTATATGGAGACCGGAGCTAGTTGGCCGGAGAGAGAAATTTTCCTATAGCCCCTGCACTTCCAGCATTATAGAATGAGGATTCATCATTGAATTCTTGTCCCGAAAACCTGCTAGTCTTTCCTGTCAGCATTGGTCCATTTAGAGTAAGTCGGCAAGGTGGACCTCCAGTCATGATTTACTTTTTCCATGATTTACATTATTCCAGAGAGCCCCTAAAAGCATACTTGTCTATTACATACATAGCAAATACATGAAACCTGCCCCCAAATAGTCTGATTACACCCGTCTATTAATGCAGAAGTCCACTAGATATTGTATAAAAGTAGGCCAGTCATGCTCATATTTCCACAGTGCCCCCATTACAGTGCTAGCCAGTTGGCACTCATGAGTGGGCTACAGGGCACTAATTACATGCAGCACTATCCGGATCGGGAGACTCTTTAGTGGGTACAGACGCATCTAGTCTCCTTAGGACAACTTATAGATCCTTACAATTAAAGCATATGCCTGGTGAGATACCCTTTGAAGGAGTAATACACATTCAGCATCTTAATAAAGGGGTTGTCCGGGCATGGGGCTGTTTTTCATACTGATGATCCATCCACAGGATAGGTCATCCATATATGATCGATGGGGGTCCAATACCTGGACCGTGCAGTAACCGATGCTCCAGGTGACTCAGGGCGCCGGAAGTTATGCAGTGATCGGTGCCGGAAGCAGAAGGCTATGTGCACTGTATAGTGGCCGTGCTGCGGTACTGGAGCTCTGTTCCTCTTCTAATGAATAGAAGCGGAGCATGGTGGCTCAGTGGTTAGCATTATTGCCTTGTAGCGCTGGGGCCCTGGGTTCAAATCTTACAAAGGACAACATCTGCATGGAGTTTGTATGTTTTCCCCGTGTTTCCGTGGGTTTCCTCCAGGCACTCCGGTTTCTTCCCACACCCCAAAAACATACCAATAGGGAATTTAGATTGTGAGCCCCAATGGGGACAGTAAAAAAGAGGACCTCTGTACAGCACTGCGTAATATGTTGGCGCTATATAAGTAACTGAAATAAATAAATAAATAAGCGGAGCTGCAGTACTGCTATACAGTGCACGGAGCCATCTGCTCCTGGCACCGAATACTGCATAACTTCCGGCGCCTGGAGGCAGCCGGAGCATCGGATCAGTGCGGGGTCCTGTGGATAGGTCATCGGTATCAAAAACCTGCCCATCCCCGGACAACCTCTTTTTCAGCTCACACTGTCAAAGTAAACAACCCGGTCTGCCTTATGTATCTGCTTCTCCAATATGTCTCTAGTGATGATGAGGATGTGTTGCTTTACCTCCTTTGACTGGACATTCTTGTGGGAGACCTGGTTGTTTGCTTACTTTGGCTGCAAGGGTGAAAACCACAATTAAGAAACATAATACAGGGTATAGTCTGATAAACAGATAAAGGGAACACAGTTATACAATAGTCTGTGACTACATGATGAAGAACATACATGTTTAATGTGGAATATTTCCCCTAAAATGAAAATAAGAAACCTTCAATATAAGCAGTTTTCTTGTGAAAAACTTGTGTAGCCTAAAAAAAATATATATATTTCTGAGTAATCTTTTTCTAGGAAAGCTGGGTGATTGTTGTCCCCATCTTTCCCAGACTCCTGAATGGCAAATATTCCTAGTTCTGCAGCAAGCGTAACTAGGCGGATATGCCATGCAGGAGTTTTGGAAAGCTTTTATTGCCGGGCACTCTAAGAGCTGCAGTTGTCGTCAAACATCTGTTCAACCAGCGCATTTAGAAGCGATTTCAGTCGTTTTATAAGGTAAACGTGTTACACGTCACATCCCATGTATACAAATGTAAGGATGGCTCTTCAAACGCACCATAACGGGGCGTGGCCAGCAGTCGATGGCGCCGGTCGCATAAACTGAGAGCTCCGCGCCCTGCCACGCAGATCCAGCAGCCTACAGCGGGGAAAGGTGCCTCATATGGGGAAAAAAAGACCCCAAGGGTCTAGACTCACCCCTGCAGCACAGCACCAGGTCGCCGCCGCTCCACCAACGATCGACGGCTACTTTCTTCGGCGGCAAGCCACGCCGCTCCCTCAGCCGCAGCCATCTTGGACAGCCTCGTGTCAGAAGGAAGGGGAGATGTCCGAGCAGGGAGAGGAGACAGTGCCCCACGTACAGGGTAAGCTGAATAGCCGGATGGCTAAAGTTCACCCTCCCAGCTCCCCTAAGCTGTCCTCCACCTCGTCCTGTGAACAGCAGGGAAGGGGGTCCCCTATCCCAGGAGCAATGGAGGCCAGGCCACGAGGAGCATCAGCTCAGTTAGAGGCCCCAGTACACCTGCTTGAACCACCAATGTCACAGCCCTCAGCACAAATGGCCCTACAGATTTGGCCTGCACCTAAACCTCAACGGCCCACGATCCAGCAGCCGGGGAGGAGAGACGATCTGGGGGATACACCATCTTTGACCCCCTATGCCCAGGCCCCTGTATATGCCTCAGATTCTGACCTGGAGGATTCAGCCTCACTTCCTTCAGATGTGCCCCCTATGTGGAGGGAATGTTTCTCACAGTTGCCCACTAAAGAGGACTTTAAGAGTATGATACAAGAAGTGAAGGCAGCTTTTCGTTCAGAATTGGCGGGGGTGTCGCAGCATATACAGCAGATTGCTACGAGGGTGGAGGCTCTAGAAGATGACCACGATGCCACTAGGCGCCATGTCTCTGTGATACAGTCTTCAGTGTCCTCCCAGCTGGCGTCCATTAGAGATATGCAACTGCATCTAGAGGATTTGGATAACAGAGGTCGCCGTCATAATATAAGGATAAGGGGCATACCGGAGCCCTCGGGGTCTGAAGATCTTCCCATCGTGTTAGAGACTATCTTTAACGACCTTTTGGGTGCACCCCCGTCTAATCGGATACCGCTTGACAGAGCGCATAGAGCACTGAAACCAAAATCCATTACATCTCAGCCCAGAGATATCATCTGCTGTGTCCAGGATTTCCGCACTAAGGAGGACATTATGCTTAAAGCCCGTCAGCGTAAAGACCTGGAGTATGCCGGTGTGCCGATTCAGTTATTCCCGGATCTCTCCTGGATTACGTTACAGAAAAGACGTCTGCTTCGTCCGCTTCTCGCAGCCCTACGGGACCACAATATTATTTATCGATGGGGGTTTCCGTTCTCCCTTACAGCCCGAAGAGATGGTGTTTCTGCAACCCTGAGGTACCCAGGGGATTTGCCTCATTTCTGTGACTCCCTTGGTATACCAACGCCCAAGATGCAGAATTGGGAGACTCCTTTGCCGCCTTCGTCTCCACCTCCAGTCTGGCAGTCGGTCCGAAATAAGCGGAGGACCTCTCCAAGACGACAGTCTAACCGAAGTTCACCAAGACCTGATTTGAATTGATGGACGCTGCGCAGATACACGGCACCTCCGTAATATATGTGAAGGAGCCTGGTCACCCATACCAGCTGCTCCCTTCGCCAGTTGCACTATCCTAGGCTAAAAATGCATTTAGGATTATATTTCTGATTTTATGTTGCTTCTCTTTAATTCGTTAACGTAAATTGTGGCAGGGCGCGATTGCCCGGGATACACTTGGCTCTTTCACCCCCTTTTTTTGTTTTTTCTCGGCCTGTACGTATTTATACGTACTTTTGTACTAGGTTCCTCGACTGTTGAGACCCGACCTCCTTTTTTGATAGGGGTAATTTGTTTTGCAGTTCTCCCTCTGTTTTTAGAGAGAGTTGCAAAGGGTAATATTGTATTACCAGTTTTCTTTTGCTTTAATATCACCCGCCCCAGGGTATAGTATTCTCCCTGGTAGTATTTTCTGAGTGTGTTTGAAATTCATTGATCTCATGCATTTCTCTTTGTTCTCACTGCAGATATGTGTATTGTCTCCCTGGTACGTCTTTACCCCAGTGTCTTTCCCTCCCCTCCTACTTTCATCCGAAATAACACTTGAGACGACAGTGAATCCTCCAAGAACCTCCAAGGTAGAAGGACGCCGTAGAACGCTGCTTGCTTTGAAACCGACATGGGACTGGCCCCGACATAACTGTGAGCTGTATACATCCGCACTTTCCACATCATTCTTTGCTCTTTCATACATCTTTGACCATGGTTAAATTTGTCACACTTAATGTCAAGGGTCTCAACTCCAATGTGAAGAGACGCTTGCTTCTCAGGGAGTTGAAATCGCTTGGAGCGGAAGTTGCTTTTCTGCAGGAAACACACTTAGATTCATCCGGAACTTTCCAATTTGCCCGAGGGGCGTATCCTGCTGTGTACTCTGCCTCGTCAGGTCGCAAAAGGGAGGGGGTGGCCATTTTGATAGCAGCTTCCTGCCCCATACAAGTTCACACCTCACATCTAGATCCGAAAGGCAGATATGTTATAATAGAGGGGACTTTGCTTGGACAGCCCATTGTTTTATGTAACGTTTACTCTCCTAATACCGCACAGATTCCATTCCTACGTAAACTCCTTTCTAAACTCCAGAAGCTTCCTAGGGGGGCATGGCTGGTGGGAGGAGATTTTAATGTCCCGTTCTCCACGTCCATGGATAGGGTCTCTCTTACACACGCTACTCCGACGCCCACCCTTACAGGACTTTCTACACGTTTTAGGCAACTAATTAGAGAGCACCAGCTCTATGATTTGTGGCGAGTGGATCACCCAGGTGATAGGTCCTATACCTTCTTCTCCCATACGCACAGCACTCATACACGCTTAGATTACTTTTTTGGTAATGTCCCTGCCCTCCGTGCGCTCCAGGGGGCGAATATAGACCCCATCTCTTGGTCAGATCACGCACCAGTTTCTGTGTCCCTACAGATAGGGAAACCAAATACGAGAGTATGTCATTGGCGCTTAAACGAAACTTTGATTAAGTCCCCTTCTCTTAGGGACAGCCTGGCCGGACATATGCGGGAATTTTATGCACTTAATGAGGGATCGGTTCCTTCAGTATCCACTCTTTGGGAGGCGCATAAGGCGGTGATGAGAGGGCAATGCATAGTAATGGGATCTAGATTGAAAAGAGATTCTCGGGCCAAGCGGGTGGCTCTCCATCGGACAATTACTAAGTTGGAGAGCGAAATGGGGATTAAACCGGCGGTCCCGACACTACGGAAATTGATAGAGGCTAGAGCACAACTCAAGGACTTAGCTATGAAGGGGGTAGAAAAGTCATTACTATACACAAAAAGGAAATATTACGACAAAGGTAATAAGGCGCACTCGCTTCTGGCCAGACTATTGCGGGATCAGGCGACTGTTCGTACTCCACAGGCGGTTCGGGATAAGGCGGGCATACTCCAGCATCACCCAGACACGATAGCCACACTTTTTCATGACTATTATAAATCCTTATACCACCTGCCAAATACCTTACCACCTGATCCGGCTCGTCGGAGGGAAACGCTGCAAGCATATCTCTCTTCCTGTGCTCTCCCTAAACTGAAAGATGAGGAGCTTTCATCCCTGAATGCCCCGATCTCTGCGGAGGAATTGTTTGATATATTGAAGGACCTCCCTAGTGGTAAGGCCCCTGGACCAGATGGCTTTACATATGGGTATTATAAGACCTTTGCAGAGATCTTGGTTCCACGGATGGCTTCGTTATTTAATGAATTCCTACAGGGTTCTCCCATCCCTCAAACATTCCTGCATTCTCATATCACGCTGATCCCTAAACCGGGTAAAGACCACGCAGAGTGCTCCAATTACAGACCCATAGCCCTTCTGAATTCGGATCTAAAAATTTTCACCCGTCTTCTAGCTAATAGACTCAATGTTTGGCTCCCTTCTTTGATTCATAAAGACCAAGTGGGCTTTGTGCCTCTTAGGCAAGGAGGAGACAACACACGAAGGGCCCTTGACCTCATTGATGCCCTCCAAAAGCAAAAGGAATCGGCGATCCTTCTTAGTCTAGATGCAGAGAAGGCGTTTGACCGCTTGGGATGGCCATTTATGTTCGAAACTCTAAATTCATTTGGGATTTCGGGCCCTTATTTGACAGCACTGCGTGGTCTCTACTCCAAACCGACAGCGGCAATTAAACTCCCACACTCCACCTCCCCTCCGTTTCAAATCTGGAATGGTACACGTCAGGGGTGTCCCCTATCCCCACTTTTATTTGTGCTATGCATAGAACCTTTAGCAGCTCAAATACGGAAATCCAGGGATATAGCGGGGGTCCAGATACAAGATAAAGAGTTTAAGGTTTCCCTGTTTGCAGATGACGTCCTCTTGACTATCACTAAACCTCATACCTCCCTCCCTAACCTTACTACAGTTCTCCGTAGGTATGGGAGGCTGTCAGGATATAAAACTAATACATCTAAAACGGAAGCGCTCCCTCTTAATGTCCCACACCAGGAGCTCCAGCTACTCAAACACAACTACACCTACAACTGGAAGGAAACCTCCCTGACTTATTTAGGAGTTCAACTCACTCCCTCCTATACGTCGGTTTACAAGGCTAATTTCCCCTCTCTGTTTGTAGAGCTACGTCAGCTAATGGCCAGGTGGGATCCTCTTCCCATGTCATTTTTTGGGCGCATAGCAGCGGTCAAAATGACCTTGCTCCCTAAATTACTGTACTACTTTGAGACTTTGCCGGTAGCAGTACCTATGAAGGAATTGCGGGCCATGCAGTCTTCTATCCTCAGGTTCATATGGCATTCCGGCAGACATCGAATTCCGAAATCAGTTTTATTATCGGGTCGATCTGCGGGTGGGCTATCGGTCCCTGATGTGGTGAAGTACTACTGGGCGGCACACCTCCGTCGCATACCCAGCTGGGTGTCTTTAAGGGCGTACAATAAATGGACCGAAATAGAGAAGCTATGGATGGCCCCGGTCCACCCAAACTCCCTGTTATGGGGTGACCCACTGGTAATGCCGACTGCATCTTTATTGGGTCCCATGAGATTTCAAAGGGAGGTGTGGGAAACCTGTAAAAACCGCTTCCATTTGGCATCGGGTTGCCCGCCCTTGACTTCGGTACTCTACACTCCCACTATTCCGGGGGGCACTACCTCCCGAATAGTCCGATTGTGGACGGGAATTGAGGTATTTCACCTGGCTGATATGGTTGATCCCCACACGCAAGAGCTTCACCCGTTTTCATACTTTCAAAAACATCATAATATTCCCTCCGCTGCGTTCTTTCACTATCTTCAGGTTAGACATTACATGCAGCAAACTTTTAGATCCACGCGGGTTACTGCACCTACAAGCTTCGAAAGGTTATGTCGGTATGCTACCACCACTAGGGGGCTTATCTCAGCCATTTATGCATTATTGCTATCCCCGGAGGGTTCCCCTCCGCCTGGGCATAGATACATGTTGAAGTGGGAGGCCTTACTGAATAAATCCATCCCGCTCTCATTGTGGCAGATTATTTGGTCGCAAGCAGCTAAAACCTCCATCTGCACTGCATATAAGGAAAACCAATATAAAATCCTTATGTTTTGGTACCATACCCCTGCCTTTTTGCATAGCTTCAATCCGGGTATTCCGTCGGATTGCTGGCGATGTAGAGGTCAGAGAGGTGATCTGTTCCATATTTTCTGGAGCTGTTCACTGGTACAACAGTATTGGTTGGAAGTTAAGAACTTGGCATTGGCGGTGTTGCAGCAGGATATTCCCTTAGACCCTCTTCATTACCTCCTAAATGTTCCCCCTAGGTCTTTGGGGAAATCACCAGCTCGACTCTTTCGACACTTTCTCACAGCCGCTAAGACGTTGATAGCGTGGAAATGGAGACAGACAACCCCTCCCTCCCACATCGACTTAGTAACTAGAATTAGGGAAATACGTACAATGGAGCATATGACGGCCTCTATTGACAATGAACTGGACAGGTTCAAAGTGGTGTGGGACCCGTGGGACAAGTATTGGATACAGGGAACTCAAGATTAGGTGGTAGGTGGAGCTCCGACTATCCCCCCCCCCTCACCCCCTTAAACCCCTGTGTTTTTTCCCAGATGTTTTGTCTGTCTATTGAAAGTTACTGTCTTACTATGTGAATTGCATGGCCCTTCATGCTGCTCTAAGTTATATGTATATTTTTGAAAAATGTTCAATAAAAACACAGTTGAAACCAAATGTAAGGATGAATCATTGCATCTCCAGTCCCTGAGAGGCGCAGTACTGGGCTTGACCTCGGCATCGCAGTCGGTCCATCTTTTTTTATATTAGACCTAATTTTCCTAGGATTTTGTTTTCAGTTATGCTGCTTCTCTTCTTTAATTTATTGTACTTCCCTTCCTCACTGCTGGGATATTTTCGGATGCAGTCTCCAGGGCCCCATGTACATGTCTCTGCTTCTCCCATCCTTACACCCCCTCCTTAAGGCCTCCTCCCTAGTGATCCAGCTTGTTTTTTAAGCTGTTTTCCCCATTTTTCTGTCTCCCATTTGCCTTTGAGTCTTCCTTTTGGGATCTGTTTCTTCCTACGCTTTTGTTCCTCCTCTCATTGCTGCGGCTGTCTCTTTCCATTCCTCTCCCCACTCTCTGCTCTACTGAGGGCCCAGGTTTCCCTTGGCTCTCCTGCCTTCCATCTGCAGACTGTCCTGACACTGACAGATGGTGCCTGTCACTCCTAGCTCTTTCCTCCCTCCCAGCCCTGCTCAGAGCTGCCCCTGATGACTGCCTCCTGGCACAGAGCATGGCGGCTGACAGAGGAGGGGGGGTCTCTGGGGATGGTGCTGGCAGGAGGAGGTGTTTAGCAGCGGCAGAGGGAGGGAGAAGGGGTTTCGTCGTATTTAATTAGCAGAGAGATTAACGCAAACCCCCCTAAGGCTGCGGATGTCGGTTGCCAGGAGCTGTGCTATGCGCTGCAGCAGGGTATTTAAACCCTTTCCAAGCAGAATGGAGAATATTGGAAAAGCTGCATAACATTCAGTTGAATAGCACGGACACTCCGGCCCTAGACCGCGCTGATCAGTCTAATAACATGACCTTGTGGCTCTAAATTACTGCATCTATGAATACCTTCAGTTGATAGATAAATTACCTACAGTGCTGTAGTGCCATGTGTACCCAGTTATTACAGGTAGTGCTATCGCTTAACGTTTTCCAGATTCTTCTCCCACAATTAATTTGGTTTGCATATAGCGGAATCCTATCCATATGTAGATGTAGACACGAGCAGTAATGATTTACCATTTTAAACATATGTGTAGGGTACTTTCACAGGATATGCCATACATGTCTAGTAGGTGGGGCTCACACCTTTAGGACCTCGCCTATAGGGAGAACAGGTGTCTCTTTTAGTTGTAGGATGGGGATCCGGGTGCCCCTGTTTTTCCAATAGGATAGGGCATGCTTGGCCACCTCTACACTTAGTACCCGGGTGACTCCCCCCCCCCCCCCATTCTTGATATAGATGCGGGTCCCAGAGCTGGGATCTGCATCCATCAGACATTTATGGCATATTCGGTGGATATGCCATAAATGTCCAATTTGGGAATAACCCTTTAAGTCATGTATGAGAAGACATAGACAGGAGATTTACTAAAGGTCCATTTAGATGGCAGATACTTGATGTAAAAAATCACGCTGATCGACGATAGATGGCACTCATTTGATCGGCGCACGTATGGTCCATTCACAAGGAGCAATCGTCGGTAATGTATGGTGTAGTAATGATCCTTCATCCCCATGCATTTGCATCATGTGTGCAACACATCTCCCAGTTTACTCAGGGAGATGTGCTGCCGACTAGCGACCATTTTTAGGTTTGCATAAAAGATGCGATTAGCCGATGAACGCGCGCTTGCTCATTCATTGGCTGATATTTGCTCTGTTTACACTGGGCAATAATCGAGAACGAGCATTCTTACGATCACTTGTTCAACCGATCATTGGCCCATGTCAAAGGGCCTTAAGCAAAAGGCACCAATAAGTGGCATAAATGGCGTGCAACACACGTTTTTATAATTACCTCGACCGTTCTGAAATATCTCTAGAAAAAGGGGCTCAGCTAAGAAGAGATTTATTAACGACATGCACCATTTTTTGTGTGCAAAATATTGGTGTAAAGTATACCATACAAGAGGTAGTGTAAGGAAAAAAGTATAGTGAGTTGCCCCAATTGTATCGACAGCGTGCACCATTGTAATACATTTGGTGCGGCTTCTGGCTGTCTAGTTATGCTGTTTAAGGGGGGATTCACACAAGCGTAATTTTCGTGCGTGCAGGCCGCATATTTTTCACGCGCCACGCACAGCCCTATAGAAGTCAATGGGGCAATTCAAACAGTGCGTGATTTGTGCGCAGCGTTTGTTCGCTGTGTACAAAACGCGACAGGTTCAATATCTCCGCGTATTTCGCGCATCACGCACCCATTGAAGTCAATGGGTGCGTGAAAAGCACGCAGGTCACACGGAAGCAATTCCGTGCGAACCGACTGAAACAGCGCACCAGCTGTCAAAAGGATGAATGTAACCAGAAAAGCACCACGTGCTTTTCTGTTTCCAAACATCCAAATGGAGTGTCTTTGAGATGAGCGAACCCGGACAATCGAACCGAACTTCACCGGGTTCGGCCGAACTCGTTTTGACCGAACCCGGCAAAAAAAATTCCGATACGCGACGTCAGGAGATAGTCACTGTCCAGGGTGCTGAAAGAGTTAAACTGTTTCAGCACCATGGACAGTGACTACCGATCCCAATAAACATGTAAAAAAAAACGAAGTTCTGACTTACCGATAACTCCCGGCTTCTTCCTCCAGTCTGACCTCCCGGGATGACAATTCAGTCCAAGTGACAGCTCCAGCCAATCACAGGCCAAGCACAGGCTGCAGCGGTCACATGGACTGCCGCGTCATCCAGGGAGGTGGGGCCCGATGTCAAGAGAGGCGCGTCACCAAGGACGCGTCACCAAGGCAACGGCCGGGAAGTTCTCGGTAAGTACGAACTTTTTCTTTTTTTTTAACAGGTTTCTCGATATTGTGTTCGGCATTCACTGTCGAGGGTGCTGAAAGAGTTACTGCCGATCAGTTAGCTCTTTCAGCACCTTGGACAGTGACGGGCGTCGACTAGCCTCATCTCTATGATGGCGGCTGCGCGAAAATCACGCAGCCGTGCATCATACACAGATGACACACGCAGCTGTCAAATGTTTTTTGCGCGCGCAAAAACGCAACGTTCGTCTGAATCTGCCCTAACTTTGACAGGATTATAAATCTGCCCCAATGTATGTTTGGGCATCCCATATATGAGTATATATGCAGGGTCCTAATATTAAGAAGCCCTAAAATTTTATGTATGAAGATCTGCTATATGACTAATATAAGGAAATGCAACATTTAGCATCTTTGTCACTTCTTTCTCAGCTGTTTTAAACTTGGCAGCATTCGAAAACCTCTCCTGTCGCTTTCTGTGGCCTAGCTTCTAATTGTGGTTTGTGTGAATATCCAGGGCAGCATGAATCACATGAACAACCAGTCCTATTATAGGGGTATTCTAGTGTGAAGGAGATCATCAGACTCTCCGCTCCTCCAGTTAACCTTTACGAAGTACTAAGTATAAACTAATTAAAGGAGACCTGACACCTCTCCTGACATGTCTGTTTTGGTAAATACTTGTTTTCCCCATGAAATAACAATTTTGGGACATATTATCTTAGAACTCTGCGTTATGCCGTTCCTCTGTTATTCCTCCTAGAAATTTATGAATAAATTGACAACTGGGTGTTGCCATTTCCCTGGTCAATGGGGTGTGTCTCTACACTGTCTCACTCTCTCAGCACTGATTGGACAGTGTCAGTCTGTGTAGGGACATGCCCCCAACTAGTAACACCCAGTTGTCAATTTATTCATACATTTCTAGGAGGAATAGCAGGAGAATGGCACAGCATAGAGTTCTAAGAAAATATTCTCCAGAATTGTTATTTAACCCCTTCGCAACTGCCATATGGCTATATACGTTCTAACTGCCGATGCCCCGTGCAGTTGGCACGTGTATAGACGTTTGCAGTGTGCATTGGGGTTTAATGTGTGTAGAGCTGCTTCACTGTGAGCAGCTCTGCACTAATCTATGTGCCAGCTCTTTTTACAAGTGCCGACACCTCTTTGAATTAGTTTCATAAAACAAACGTGTTTTTTTTAAATGAAACTAAACTTACAAGTGCAGCGCTGCTCATAATGGAGCAGTCTGCACTTATCTCTCTGTCCCACATGTGTCAACCCCTCCCCCTCCTTCTCCCTCCATCTGCTTTTGCCCAGAGATAACGGAGCCAGTGTGCTCCTTATCTGGGCAGATAAGGAACTGTAATAATTCACTGTATTTAACCCCTTTAGGACACAGCCTGTTTTGGCCTTGTGGACACAGATGATTTTTTCAAATCTGACATGTGTCACTTTATGTGGTAATAACTCCGGAATGCTTTTACCTATCCAAGCGATTCTGAGATTGTTTTCTCGTGACATATTGTACTTTATGTTAGTGAAAAAATGTGGTCGATAAATTCAATATTTATTTGTGAAAAACTTCAAATTTTAGCAAAAATGTGCAAAAATGTGCATTTTTCTAAATTTAAATGTATTTGCTTGTGAAACAGATAGTAATACCACACAAAATAGTTACTAGTTAACATCCCCCATATGTCTACTTTATTTTTGCATCATTTTTTTCATGTACTTTTATTTTTCTAGGACGTTACGAGGCTTAGAACTTTAGCAGCAATTTCTCATATTTTCAATAAAATTTCAAAAGGCTATTTTTTCAGGGACCAGTTCAGTTCTGAAGTGGCTTTGAGGGCCTTATATATTAGAAAGTCCCCATAAATCACCCCATTTTGAAAACTGTACCCCTCAAGGTATTCAAAACCACATTCAGAAAATATTTTAACCCTTTAGGCGTTTCACAGGAATTAAGGCAAAGTAGAGGTGAAATTTACGAATTTCATTTTTTTTGCCGAAATTCATTTGTAATAAAAAAAAATCTGTAACACAGAAGGTTTTACCAGAGAAATGCAACTCAATATTTATTGCCAAGATTCTGCAGATTTTAGAAATATCCAACATGTGGCCCTAGTGCGGTAATGGACTGAAACACAGGCCGCAGAAGCAAAGGAGCACCTCTTGGATTTTGGGGCCTCCTTTTTTTAGGAATATATTTTAGGCACCATGTCAGGTTTGAGGAGGTCTTGTGGTACCTAAACAGTCGAAAACCCCCCCAAAGTGACCTCATTTTGGAAACTACACCCCTCAAGGCATTTTTCTAGGGGTATAGTTAGCATATTGACCCCACAGTTTTTTTGCAGAATTTAGTGGAATTAGTCTGTGAAGATGAAAATCACCTATTTTTCTGTGGAAACATAGAATTTTTTCATTTTTACAAGGAATAAAGGAGAAAAAGCACCCCAAAATTTGTAAAGCAATTTCTCCCGATTACGGCAATACCCCATATGTGGTCGTAAACTGATGTTTGGACCCACAGCAAGGCTCAGAAGGGAGGGAGCGCCTTTTGGATTTTGGAGCGCAGATTTTGCTGGATTGGTTTTCAGTGCCATGTCGGGTTTGCAACGCCCCGGAGGGACCAAAACAGTGGAAACTCCCCAAAAGTGACCCCATTTTGGAATCTACACCCCTCAAGGAATTTTTCTAGGGGTATAGTGAGCATTTTGGCCCCTCAGGATCTTTTTTAGAGCTAAGGTGACTAAGGCGCTTTAAATTCTTTATTTATTACAGCGTTCACCGTGCGCAATAAATTACGTTTTAATTTATTCTGCCGGTCGGTACGATTATGGCGATACCATATGTGTATAGATTTTTTAAAGTTTTGCAGCGTTTGCACAATAAAATTAAGTTTCTATAAAATAATTTATTTTCTGGGACACGCTATTTTGAGCCGTAACGTTTTTATTTTTTCGTCAAAAAAGCTGTGGGAGGTCTTGTTTTTTGCGGGACGGGTTGTAGTTTTTATTGGTAAAAGCGACTTTTTGATCACTTTTTATTCTCTATCTTGGGAGGGGTGGTGACCAAAAAATAGCGATGCTGACAGTTTTCTGTTTATTTTGTTTGCGGCGTTCACCGTGCGGAAAAATGAACATTATAGTTTCATAGATTGGGTCGTTACGAACGCGGCGATACCAAATATGTGTACTTTTTTTTAACGTTTTCATTTTTTCCCTATAATAAATGACTTATTATAGGAAAACAAAACCTTTTATTTTTACACTTTTATAAAACATTTTTATTAACTTTTTTTTACTTTTTACACTTTATATTTTTGTTTATTAACTTTTTTTTACTTTTTACACTTTCTTTTTTTGACCTGCAGCTCTGATCGCTGCTAGAATACATTACACTACCTAGGTAGTGTAACGTATTCCAACTGTCAGTGTGACGTCACAGTCACTCTGACAGTTGGTCTACGAGGATCAGCAGAGGCTGATCCTCATAGGCTGACATACATGGCAGACTTGGGGGCCGTTGTCTGGCCCCCGGGTGCCATCACAAGCATCAGAAGCCCCCACGATTGCATGGGGGCTGCTGATGCGCTACAAACCCGCTACATGCGGAGATCGCAATCGAGCCCGCATGTAACGGGTTAATTGCCGAAATCAGCGGCGATGAGCCGCTGATCGGCAACACTGGAGAGTGTCAGCTGTCGGGGACAGCTGATCTCCAAGTTCCCGATGCACACTGTCGCCGACAGTGTGCATCGGTAACGGCACAGTGACTTTCTGTCACTCTGACAGGAAGACTATCAGGACCAGCCGAAGGTTGGTCCTGATGGGCTTCCATCCATGGCAGACCCGGAAGCCATTGTTTTGGCTTCCGTTTGCCATACTAACTATCGGCAGACCCCGCGATTTCGGACGGGGGTCTGCCGATATGTTAGAAACCCCTAAAATTCGGCGATTGCACCCGATCGCCGAATTTAAGGGGTTAATGCGCCGAAATCAGCGGCAAAGGACCGCTGGCCGGCAAGAGGGGAGTG